>NC_073406.1:657500-670000 GCF_028641065.1 Leucoraja erinaceus | reverse complement strand
CTAGTGTGAGGCTTGACTATATTCATGTATAGTATTATCTGATTTAATTGTGTAGCACATAAAGGGTTTTCACTGCGTTTGTACACGTGATAATAATCTGCCGCTATGTTTGCAGCATGTTGGTTGGTTGGTTTGTATACACAGTGATGTCTCTGTCTCTTTGCCTGCAGTGCCAGCCGCGCTGACCCTGGACCCCATCACGGCACACCAGCGTCTGATCCTCTCTGACGACTGCACCATTGTGGCATATGGCAACCTCCATCCTCAGCCCATGCAGGACTCCCCAAAACGCTTTGATGTGGAGGTCTCCGTCCTGGGCTCGGACGGCTTTGACAGCGGCGTCCACTACTGGGAGGTGATGGTGTCGGAGAAGACTCAGTGGATGATCGGCGTGGCGCTGGAATCGGTCAGCAGGAAGGGAAGTATCCAGATCCAGCCAACGCGAGGCTTCCATTGTATTGTGATGCACGACGGCAATCAGTACAGTGCGTGCACCGAGCCCTGGACCCATCTCAACGTCAAGTCCAAACTGGAGAAGGTTGGCGTGTACTTTGACTGTGACAAAGGCCTCCTCATCTTCTACAACGCAGATGACATGTCCTGGCTCTACACCTTCCGCGAGAAGTTCAATGGGAAATACGTCCCCTACTTCAGCCCGGGACAGAGCCACGCCAACGGCAAGAATGTCCAACCTCTACGCATCAACACAGTCCGCATCTAAACAAGACCACAACCCCTCCCTCCCTCTCCCCTCCCGGTCCATTACGCTTAGTTAAGGTGAAGCCCACTTTAGCTGGTGTAGGATCTGCAGCAGTGTCCAGCATTACCAACCCATCACAACCCTCTGGTAAACTGCCTGGTGGCACCTCTTCCTCAGTTCCCCCCCACATTCCTGCCTCAGCCCCCCCTCATCTCTCACCCTGTGGGGTTGATGAGGCCATCTCCATCCACTGGATTTTGCAGCCTCCTTGGTTTTATATTTGGGGTTGGTATAGTTATTTTTCTTGCTCTTTTTTTGCTGCTGTAGTGGCCCATCGATGACCTCAATCAAACGACCCAGGACACAGCAGGAGGTGAGGAGTTTGGAGTTTGTAGAAAGTGCCCCGGGCCTGCGTTTGTCTTCCTTTCTCTACAGCGCAGTGTATTCCCTCAGTCTGTGACTCCCTCTGTTGGAAAGGGCAAGTGGGTTCTACAAATGGGTGGTGGGATATGGACATCTACTCTCAGATATTCCAACCCAACACAATAACAGACTGCAAAATCCCTACAGACCTGACTGTGACAACCTGCGCCCCTTGTTGTTGGGACTGAACCTGCGTCTTTCATCTGTGATTTGGGAACCTCTCTATTAGATTTAGATTTTCTAGTTTGGATTTTGTTTGCATGCATTCGTGGATCATCACGGGCTTCAGAGTCGCTGGTGATATCACTTCTAATTTGTTTTGGTTTATGGATTGGGTGGTGAACACAAACATTATTTCTAATCGGATGAGATGCACTCGTGATACAGTTAAACCTTTATCTCAGGACACTGGATCTACACTGTGTGTAGGAAGGAACTGCAGATGCACCGGAGATCGACACAAAACGCTGGAGTCACTCAGTGGGTCAGGCTGCAATTCTGGAGAGAAGGACAGGGTGAAGTTTTGGGTCGAGACCCTTCTTCAGACACTACACTGTGTGTCGGTGTGAACCGTCAGCTGCACATCTATGCTAAAGTCACAGCGTACAAGTGAATGGGCTCGGTTCAACCTGGACTTTTGCAGAATGAAGCTTTTCTCTCTGATCACTGGCCACTGTCTGGGATCCCAAGCTAGCTGGACATGGTAACGGCTGGACATGGACAATTGACCAATGTGGCGTACGTGTGTGTGTGTGTGAGTGAGTGTGCAGTGGGTGTGAGTGAGAGTGAGTGTGCACTGAGTGTGTGAGTGAGTGTGCACTGAGTGTGTGTGCTGTGAGAGTGAGTGTGCACTGTGTGTGTGTGCGTGTGAGTGAGTGTGCAGTGTGTGTGAGTGTGCAGTGTGTGTGTGCACTGGGTGTGTGTGTGTGTGTGCACTGAGTGTGTGTGCAGTGGGTGTGAGATACAAGATACAATTGATTTGTCATTATTTGCAGTGGGTGTGAGAGTGAGTGTGCACTGAGTGTGTGTGTGTGAGAGGGAGTGTGCACTGTTCAGAAAGGTCAAGCCACATTCACTAACACCCAGGTGTTAGACAATTATTGGCTCCTGTTCATCTCACCCAATGCTTGTTCTTGTAAAGGTTCAGCCGTGGACATGTTCTGTAACGTGGGCACCTTGTTCCTTAACTCTTCCAATGCTACACAGCTCCGTGGGCCCTGGGTTCTGTGACCTTTGCTGTAACAGGTTTGGCTGCAGAACCTTTCCCAGCCGACCTGTCCCAACCCTGACAGAACATTGCCACATTCGGCAAGGGTGACGAGTCGAGTCTTATAAACATTTTATTCCGTTTCTGTGGCACTGAGTTCTGTTGTGGTCAGCCGCTTCACAAATGGAGAGATCGGACCTGAGAGCCCTCTGGCCTGTATAGTTAAGCAACTTATTGGACATATTGACAGCAACTGGCGGGGAATTTGTGGCTAAGGTTCACTATTTAGTATTTAGACAAGGCCTAGTAGCCTGGGGCTGCTGAGAATCATTATTCCTCCACCCCCCCCTCCCTCTTTCTTGAGTATTTATTTTAGTTCTAATAATTAGTTTTACTGCTTTCACGTTATTTGTTGGTGCAAGATCAGTCAACAGCGGCTGCTATTTGATGTAAAAGTGATTTATTTTTTGTTTATTTGTTTCTGGAGTTAGGGTGAAATACTATTTACGAAAATGACTCTGTGTAATCCCCATTCTTTACCTCCCCCCATCAAAATATAATGAAGGCCACACTGAGAGGACAGAGGCACAAGTAACGGTTTAGACATGGTGGTTCTGGTCTGGTACACAAGCCCTGAGGTTGTTGTGTGGTATGTGGAGCCTGCCTTTGTTCACCAACGTGTCAGAGACAACCACACTGTGAACAGTGGAAGAGATACACCTTGTGTAGGAAGGAACACTCAGCGGGACAGGCAGCATCTGTGGAGAGAAGGAATGGGCGATGTTTCAGGTCGAGACCATTCTCCAGACGGAATGAAGTTAGTGATTCTTGAAGCAAGGCAGAAGAGAGAGGGTGAGAACTCAAGTGACCGTCATTGTGTTTGTCCTCTCTCCCTCTGCCAGCTGGGCCAGTGCTTTACTCTGGCCGATGAGCCAGTGTGCTTGTCAGATGCTGCTCCTGTTAGTATGTCTCGACCCGAAACATCACCCGTTCCTTCTCTCCAGAGATGCTGCCTGTCCCGCTGAGTTACTCCAGCATTTTGTGTCTGGAGATACAGCTTGCCGTCGCCTTGCATCGCTGGGTGGTGAGGACAGCTTGGTACTGGTTACCTGCAATATCTTCATTGTTCCCCACAAAGCTGCATCAACAACTCAACATGTAGCTGTCTACCTGCTGAAGCTTTGTTCATGTTAAGCACCATTTCCTGCTCGTGTTCACATGAGCCTCTTTATTTTGACTGCAGTTCAGGAACACAAGTACCTGGAACGTGAACATTTTTCCAGCAGTGACTAATTTCCTTTAAGTCCACTGAATAATCAATCAATCTGGTAACCCTAACCCTAATGTGTGCACCTCAGTATCTCACAGGTTCCTCATATCCTGTTGTATTTGGCGACTTGTTATAATTCACTATTTCATCCAATGACCCTTTGAGTGCTTCATACCGTCTAGGAGCAGAATTAGTCCATTCGGCCCATCAAGTCTACTCCGCCATTCAATCACGGCTGATCTATCTTTCCCTCTCAACCACATTCTCCTGCCTTCTCCCCGTAACCCCCAACACTCGACTGTTGGGGGGGGGGGGGGGGGGGTATGATATTTGATACATCGGTCCCATTCTCACTGTAGACCCGTTTGCACACTTTGCAGATGCTGCAGTGTCTTAGTTATTGCAAGGAAGGTCTCCTCTTTGTTCCTGACTGGGCTACACTGGGCAGTGCCACTTATTAAATGGTCACTGACAAGGAGATGCTGCTGGAGTCTGTCGCCGATCAGAACAACTCCACAATTAATTAAAGAAGCGGTGCTGTCAAAGACCAAGTACACACCAGCTTCATTACTCATGAACCTAAACGGAAGCCATATATTTATCAATGACCACAGCACAACATTTAATAAACATGTCATCTCTTTAATTAAGATGCAAGAATTTCTTAAATTAATATTTATTTTGACAACTGCATCACATTTGTATTCTAATTTACTATTCCGCCCCGAATGGTTTGTGAAAGTTCTACTTGAATTAATGTTCTAGTTGTGCTGGAGTTGTTGGTCTGGGTGATCGCTGGCAACTGTGAACTAGGCAAGTGTTCAGGGCTACAGTGCTGGCTTCACCGTGTGGGGATAGGGCTGAGTTTGCACTGTCCTTCCACAGCCGAGATCCTGATGGGAGGACTCGTCTCTCTCTCTGTCTCTCTGCTGGCCAGCATTTTACAAGCTGCAAGAAAGACCAGAAGTTGAAGAGTGCGTGCACCTGTGTTGAGGGTACCTGCGACAGGTAACTGCAGGTTGCATTCATGTCAAGCTGAGTACAACCTGGCCACAGAACCAGCTGTTCCACGATGTAGACTTTGTCACACACCAGGTCAGAAGGTACCACCCAGACCACTGTGTATGGTGAGATTGTTTGTGTGTGTGACATATGCATGATGACATTCCGGCCCATGTCGGTTTTAGACCTCCACAATGTACAATGATAGTTTTGTTTTTTCCTTGATTATGCCCTAAATAAAATTACGGGATGCTGCTTACAAATCTGGCCGTCTGTTTTATTCGACTTCAGATTCTTGAAGCTGCTGCTTGGTCTGGTTCAGTTTCAGAGGTGGGCCAGTGTGTCTGGATAAACCATTTGTAGTAAATTTTAGCAGGCTGGGTCATCTGTCACTCAAGGGATAGGAGCAGAATTATGCCATTCGGCCCATCAAGTCTATTCTGCCATTCAATCCTGGCTGATCTATCTCTCCCTCTCAACTCCATTCTCCTGCCTTCTCCCCATAACCCCGGACAACCGTACTAATCATGAATCTGTCTGTCTCTGCCTCTGCTCTCTGGTTGGAACATTGTAGCTGACCTGTTGCTCAGAGCAAGGGGACATCTGCCCCCCCACTCCTCACCCCAGCACTCATTAACCAGGTTAAAAACTCTCACCTTTGTGTGTAGCAAGCAGCATTTGTGGATATGAGGTGCTCTTTCAAAATTCAAAAGTGGTCATTTAGATTGCTGGATGCATGTCTCCCTGCCTGGGTGACATAAGCAGGAAGTTGCAGACACAGAGAGAGGGAGATGCATTGAAAAGCACTCGTGCAGAGGGAGTGATGCGCATTGGCTAATATGCAAAGTTGCAGACACTCGCAGAGACATGGTGAGCACAGGGTCCAGAGCTCAGCTCATGGTCATAGAACAAACTGAAGGTTAAGTCCCTTTCCAGCCAATGACCAGGGAACTGAGCTTGTAGCAGAATGGGAGGAAAGCAACACTAAAGTAGCTCTGCAGCCCGCATTTACACATCTTTGTCCCCCCAGCTGGTGCTACCCCCCCCACCCCCCCCCCCCCCCCCCCCGCCCCCCCCCCCCCCCCCCCCTACCCCCCCCCTCTAACAAACATTGCGGCCCCTACTCCCCTCTCCCCGGTTCCCCCCCCCCCCCCCCCCCCCCCCCCCCATCATCCTTCCTTATCAGATTCCAGCAATGGAAGACACAAGGGCCTTTTTGTCCAGAGATACTACCTGTCCTGCTGAGTTACTCCAGCACGTTGTGTCTGCCTCTGCTATTAACCAGCATCTGCAGTTCCTTGTTTTTACAAGTAACGGCACACTGCCTTTTACCAAAAAAGACACGATGCTGGAGTAACTCAACAACTCAGGCAGGCAGTGTCTGGGGAGAAAATGGACAGATGATGTTTTGGGTCAGGACCCTCCTTCAACTGATCTGAATTTGGTCTGATGAGGCCCAACCTGAAGTCTTCAATCAATGTGTTCCAGAGATGCTGCCTGACCTGAGTTACTCCAGCACTGTGTATACAGTACAGGTAAGCCCATGTTCCTGGTTACCATCTTGCCCAGCCCCCACCTGACTACATCTATCTACCTGTACCTTTTTATTGTTTTGTCTGCTTCCACCCAACACCCACTTGCCTCTGCCTTCCCACTGCATCCCACCCTCTCCCCCACCCTGTTCCATCTGCCTGTCACCCTCTGGTCCATTCACCCCCTCCTCTTTACACTGGCTATTTACCCTCTTCAGACAAGATGCAGGGACTAGACCTGAAATATCAACACTTCCTCTCCACCCTCAACAGATGCTGTTTGACCGGCTAAACTCCGCCAGCAGTTTGTGTTTTGCTCCAGATGACAGCATCTTCAGTCTCTTGTGTCTCCATCACATTGTAACTGTTCAATAGAAATTGCTTTGCATACTTCACACATTTGCTGAACCCATAATGCTGGAGTAACTCAGCGGGACAGGCAGCATCTCTGGAGAGAAGGAAGGAGTGACGCTTTGAGTCGAGACCCTTCTTCAGTCTGAAGAAGGGTCACCCATTCCTTCTCAACAGAGATGCTGCCTGTCCTGCTGAGTTGCTCCAACATTTTGTGTCAACCTTCGATTCAAACCGGCATCTGCAGATCTAACCTACACAATATTGGACCCATTTGTGGGTATGTTAGTGTCTTTGACACAGAGCTCTGCAGCAATGGAACTTTGGCCCAACTTGACCACACTGACCTAACTGACTCATCCCATTGCCTGGACCTGGCACGTATCAACGTGGGCTTTAAATGTCATTGTACCTCAATCCAGAGATGCACCACACTCTTGTAGCTCCCTCTTCCCTCCCCAATAACATAAACTACATGGAAACACTTCCATACAATTTTTATTTAGTGTTGTTTACATCAATGAGGGGTTATTGATTGACATCAGCTTCAGACTGGGTATCTAGCAACAATACAGGTAAACAGTCACTGCTCTGGCTCACGTTAACATTCACAAATACAACACATGCTACCTTGCTGAATGTGGCTGAAGTCTCAGCAATTGGCTACAATACCTGCTGAAGGATTCTACACACTATCATGATTGGATGCACGATTTTGCACAAAACTCAATGGGACAGGAACAGCAAGATTTAAAAAAACAATAACATTCACATTTTACTGGGAAAAAGCCTTACAGTGGACCACGTATGGGTGTCCTCCTTGACTCAAGGGTTGTGTCTTCATCTCCACGTCAGGTTCTTGGGTTCTCACTGACATCAGAGGGGTGGGAGATTGCAACCTACACATGGCCCGCCCTGTTTCGACGAATGCAATCAACCCGGCGTGCACAATCAAATAAGATCAAATAGAACAAGTTGTCCGACAACTTTAGGCTGTGCATGCCACACACAAGAAGAAGACTGACATGAGACACTTCATATGGACACTAAATGCTGGACTAAGTCAGCGGGTCAGACAACTTCTCTGGAGAAAAGGAATAGGTGACGTTTCGGGTCGAGACCCTTCTTCAGACCTGGGCTGACACCCCACTGGGGGAGATGCTGGCCTTCAAATGGGAAGCTGAATCAAGGCTCTGTCTTATTACAACCGCACTGTAAGTAGAAACACAACAAGGAACATCTTCCCTTCTGTCGTATCCAACATCACAAAATATGATTCACTATCTGTGGAAATCAAGGTCAACTCTGAGGTGAGAACATTTCAGTAAACGCTACCTGCAGTGGAAGCTTTGACTAATTGCTAACAAGTAAGCATCCGGCATTTAGCGCTGAAATAGTTGCTCCACGAGTGAGCTGTAGATGTTTGATGACAGAGAACTGAAGAAACACAACTTGTGGGAACAGGGTGTAATGGAGGGGACATTATTCAGCCATGATCTTATTGAATAATGAATCGGCCTTGAGGAGCTGTGTGGGATAATCTTGATTCCATTTTCCTTATAATTCCCAAATAATTAATTCCTAATAAGAATAATTCCTGAATAATTCACCTTTAGGAAGAATCAATCTAATTCGACCCGGGTTGAGACGAGGACTTGTGATAACCATGGTGAATCAGGGAGAGAGTCTGGCCTCAGCTTGGAGCAAACAGCCATGATTATGTTCAACATTAGTGTGCTTCTGAGGACCATTCAACCCCAGACCAAATTCCTCTTGTGCAAAGGTGATCCACTTTGATATTTGTAACGGAATGGCAAATGAGTCAATGGGAACGAACCAAATCCGTTTTTGATTTGATAGCACACCATCAACATGATAGCACCTTTAAAATGTCTTTACAATTCCTGAATATGTTTGATCACAACCAAAGTCACCAAAATGCTGTCTGACCTGCTGAGTATTTCTAGCATTTTCTAATTTATCTAGTGGTATCTTGTCTACAACATTTGCCATTAATATATACTATACAAACTCCTTATACATAATGTTAGGAACCATGATAACATTTAAACAATCAATCTTCATGATTAAGGGTAATGACTGAAGGAGACGAGCTTTGTTTTTGCTCTTTGTGTTAAAAAGTAACGTTACAATTCATCTCTCCAGTGCAGACATCAAGGGAAGGGGCTAGCGATTATAATCACGTTCGTGCTTTCTGTCGCTAACGAAGGAATTTAGAACTGTCGAGTTTAAAACTTCCAATTTGAGAGCAGAGGCTAGTTCTTCCTTCAGATTAATCTTTTTTGAAATGTTTAAAATAAACAGGATGAAATTTGCAACATTCTTAAAAAGTGAGTCTCAGGGTAGAAGACATGACTGAATATTCAGTGTCTACCTCCACCAGCGATTCTGATGATACTCACAGTTGAAGCATAGAGTGCCGTGGAGTCACCTTGGCTGACAACTGGTTTCACTGTTGACTTCGACCCCCAGTGCTGTTCTGCAGGAGTAGGTATCTGCTGTGCCACTACAATGCTCTGAGATGCAGACTGTTTGTTCCTGCTTGTAACTTCAATGCACGACTCCAGAACACAGCACAAGGCTGGTTTCCTTTGGAGCAAGACGTCTTTACATCAAGTTCTTCCACGATGGCGGCAAACACAGGCGACTATTTGTGTACTAGCCACAGAATCACATCTACAAACTCACATTACAATCGCTCTACACTCTTAAATCTCTATTTCTATTGCAACATTTTTTACTTTGTATCTGTACACTGTCAATGGATCGATTGTAATCATGTATTGTCTTTCCACTGACTGCAGAGCACGCAACAAAAGCTTTCCACTGTAATCAGTACACGTGACAATAAACTAAACTAAACCAACCTTTTTATGGTATACTACAACCTCACAGCCATTCATAGCCACCTTGCTTCACCTGGGTGGCACTTGTGGGGATTCTGGACCAATGCAAGGCACAAACTAAAGGTATAACAGTAAATAATTAAACATATAACGGCAGGTTTCTAAACACACAAAAAGCTTAGTGGGAGAATACTTCATTTTGGAAAATGAGGACCTGTCAAAGTACGTGACCCAACTTGCACCAGTTTACATTTCAGTTTTGAACACTCCCTTTGCAAAGGCTTCAAGCTTTAAAGAGTTTACATGCTCCCAGATGTAGCCAAGAACATGTCAGGTTATTTATCCTGGCCTTAACTCTCGTGATGATGGAACTCAATATTGTGCC
The DNA here is from genome assembly GCF_028641065.1 of Leucoraja erinaceus. Lineage (NCBI taxonomy): Eukaryota > Metazoa > Chordata > Chondrichthyes > Rajiformes > Rajidae > Leucoraja > Leucoraja erinaceus. The sequence continues at coordinate 660,263 of NC_073406.1, read as the reverse complement.
TTGGGTGGATTGATGGTATTTTATCTTCCACAAGTGGAGATGAAGTGATGCATCGTCATTCCCAGAGACCTGCGTGGTATAGATGGAGCTTGCAAGTTGTAAATACAGAACACAAAAGTAAACAGTCATATTAGTGAGTTTAGTTTAGTTTAGATACAGTGCAGAAACAGGCCCATTAAGTCTGCACCGACCAGCGATCCCCACACTATCCTACACACACATGGAACAATTTTACAATTATACCAAGCCAATTAACCTACAAATCTGTACGTCTTTGGAGTGTGGGAGGAAACCAAAGATCTCGTAGAAAACCCACGCAGGTCACGGGGAGAATGCACAAACTCCGTACAGACAGCACCCGTAGTCAGCATCGGACCCGGGTCTCTGGCGCTGTGAGGCAGCAACTCTACCGCTGCATCACTGTGCCACATTTTGGGAAAGCAAGATTGTTCTAAAGATTCTTTGAAAGTTGTGTTAATGAACCCAACGTTTACAAGCAACTGCATGAGGCCTGCAAGGCTAGAGACAGGAATCTCACTCTCACTCTCTGGTGTCAGCCATCAGCTCCAGGTGTTTCCAGCTTCTTTGCACTGGGTGAAAAGTGAAGCTTCCTAATAGTTCTGGGTTCATGAAAATAAAAAAGTGGAATGACGGCACGGCTTGCAGAATAAAAGTAATGCAATTCCAGACTTCACACGGTGAGAAGTCTGGAAATACAACTTTTCTCCGAAAGATATGAGCACATTTGGAACAAATTCCTGGAGAATTCACAAATCAACTTCAAAAGGGAGAAGTGCGGGCTGCAGATGTAACATTAGGGTTGCTTGCTATTTTTCAGGGAATGTTGAATAAATGTGTTACTCATTGGATGGACGACTGGAGATGATGAAATGTGGTCCTTTTGCAGGACTCCAGGACTCCAGCTTTGCTGGTTTGTTCCAGACTTCCTTCCATAAGATGAAATGTAAATATACTGTAAATACACGAGAGAATTGGTCTTCTTAGCTCACTTCATTATATGGCAGAGGTCCAGCATCCTTGGCATAGGGTAAGAGAAAATGAGTCAACATGATTCTGGGTTTCAACATCTAGTTCCAAGCAATATGCCCTTCACTCAATTCTTCATTGAGCTTGGACAATAAGCAGTGGCTGGCTGTTCCATGGCAAAGCAATTGAAGCCCCTTCTGGTCTTCAGCCTTTTGGCACATGTATTGAAATCTAAAGGGGAAAGAGATGGCAATGCAGGATGGCAATTAGATTGGATTTCTGGCCTGGCTTTACTAAAGCACATCACTAAAAGTGGTTCTATTCTGCCGGAGAGAAGTGGGAGTCGATCCGAGGTCAGGGCCATTTTGCAAGATGAGACGGACTATTGGACGAGAGCAGGGTGACGTTATTTGTAATGCATCTTGTCTCAGGTACATCTGGAGTTAAAACAACAAAGCTGCCTGTTCCGGGGCTGCAGGGCTCCTGCTCGTCCCTGCTGTCCTCATTCACTCTGTGACTGCATCTGCTTGCAGAAAGCCTCAAACTGTTGCTGCTCCAGTTCTGTCATCACTTTGTTCAAAGCGTAGATCTGTTGGGGTGGATGCAAAGACAGTAAAGTTCAGCGTTGCACCAGTGAAAATGTGTAAACAATAAAATTACAGATGCAAAAAAATGAAAATGGTCAAATATGAAGATATTCTGCAATTATGGTGGAGATGAGAGATGAAGGAGATTCTCCACAGCATGCTTGCAACACCAGGATTCACATTGGGAGCTAAAGATTTAACGAGACAGCATAGATACAGGCCCTTCAGCCCACTGAATCCACGCCAATGATTGATCATCTGTTCCCACTAGTTCGATGTAACCCCACTTTCTCATCCACTCCCTACAGGCCAGGGGCAATTTACAGAGGACCAATTAACCTGCAAACCCATATGTCTTTGGGATCTAGAAGCACCCAGAGGAAACCACCACGGTCACAGAGAGAACGTGCAAACTCCACACAGACAGCATCCGAGGTTAGGATTGAACCTGGTTGTTTGGTGCTGTGAGCAGGCAGCTCTATCAAATGTGCCACTGTGCTGCCCTCAATGAACAAACAAATTATTTGTGGATTTAGGTATGCAAGTTTTTCCAACTTGAAAAAAAAAGGAATTAAGATCGATCTGGATGGAGTTTCCAAACTTTGCAACCACATTCTGGATGTCAGGAGATGAGAGACTCTCTTCCTTGGAGCGATGATAATGGCAATCGATATTCTGAAAAAATGCTGATTTCAAGGAGATAAAAAGAAATGTGAATTTTACGGTAGTTAAATATATGGCACACTTTAGTATATTCAATATTGCATTCACATTAACACTTTCGCAGTTTTTATCAGCTCCCAAAGCAACTCAAAGTGACAGTGAAGTCATGATCAGACTCAGAAAGTTGCAGTTCACAATGCACTGTTTCAAAGTGACTGAGGACAGTGAAACTTTTTATTCTAAATTTTAATCTCCTTTTTCATATTCTGTCAGAATAGAGCACCTGTCCATACAGGAAAATCCTTCAATAGTTATTAACTGGGAAGGTAGCTCTGCATCTTCCCCTTTACGATACCAATTGTACTGAGTTTGACATGATTGTATTTAAGTATGGTATATCTGATCTGTTTGGACAGCATGCAAAATAGGTTTTTCACTGTAGTTTAGTTGATACAGCGTAGAAGCAGGCCTTTTGGCCCACCGAGTCCGTGCTGACCAGTGATCCACACATTAACACTATCCTACA
>NC_073406.1:645000-652500 GCF_028641065.1 Leucoraja erinaceus | reverse complement strand
GAGACAGAGGGGGTAAAGGGGGAGACAGTGGGGGTAAAGGGGGGAGACAGGGGGGTAAAGGGGGGGGAGACAGAGGGGGGTAAAGGGGGAGACAGGGGGGGTAAAGGGGGAGAGACAGTGGGGGTAAAGGGGGAGACAGTGGGGGTAAAGGGGGAGACAGGGGGGTAAAGGGGGGAGACAGGGGGTAAAGGGGGATTTTTGGGGGGGTAAAGGGGAGAGACAGTGGGGGGTAAAGGGGGAGACACTGGGGTAAAAGGGGGAGACAGGGGGGTAAAGGGGGAGACAGGGGGGGTAAAGGGGGAGACAGAGTGGGGTAAAAGGGGGAGACAGAGGGGGGTAAAGGGGGAGACAGGGGGGGGTAAAGGGGGAGACAGTGGGGGTAAAGGGGGAGACAGTGGGGGTAAAGGGGGAGACAGTGGGGTAAAGGGGGGAGACAGGGGGGGTAAAGGGGGGGAGACAGAGGGGGTAAAGGGGGAGACAGTGGGGGGTAAAGGGGGAGACAGGGGGTAAAGGGGGAGGGTGGGGGGTAAAGGGGGAGACAGGGGGGGGGTAAAGGGGGAGACAGTGGGGTAAAGGGGGAGAGAGGGGGGTAAAGGGGAGACAGGGGGGTTAAAGGGGGGGAGACAGTGGGGGGAAAGGGGGAGACAGGGGGGTAAAGGGGGAGACAGTGGGGGGTAAAGGGGGAGACAGTGGGGGGTAAAGGGGGGGGAGACAGGTGGGGTAAAGGGGGGAGACAGTGAGGGGGGTAAAGGGGGAGACGAGTGGGGTAAAGGGGGAGAGGGGAGAGTGGGGGGTAAAGGGGGGAGACAGTGGGGTAAAGGGGGGGAGACAGGTGGGGGTAAAGGGGGAGACAGTGGGGTAAAGGGGGAGACAGAGGGGGGTAAAGGGGGGAGACAGGGGGGTAAAGGGGGAGACAGTGGGGTAAAGGGGGAGGGGGGGGGGTAAGGGGGGGGAGGGGAGAGAGGGGGGTAAAGGGGGGAGACAGGGGGGTAAAGGGGGGAGACAGGGGGGGGGTAAAGGGGGAGACAGGGGGGTTAAAGGGGGAGACCAGGAGTGGGGTTTAAAGGGGGAGGACGTTTAGGGGGGTAAAGGGGGAGACACTGGGGGTAAAGGGGGAGACAGGGGGGTAAAGGGGGAGACAGTGGGGTAAAGGGGGAGACACAGGGGGGTAAAGGGGGGCGACAGGGGGTAAAAGGGGGAGACAGAGGGGGTAAAGGGGGAGACAGGGGGGGTAAAGGGGGAGGACAGGGGGGTAAAGGGGGGAGACAGGGGGGGGTAAAGGGGGAGACAGGGGGGTAAAAGGGGGAGGACAGTGGGGTAAAGGGGGAGACAGAGTGGGGGTAAAGGGGGAGACCGTGGGGGGTAAAGGGGGGGAGACAGTTATTTTTAAAGGGGGAGACAGTAAGGGGTTAAAGGGGGAGACAGTGGGGTAAAGGGGGGGAGACAGGGGGTAAAGGGGGGGGGAGAGGGGGGGGGGGTAAAGGGGGAGACAGTGGGGGGTAAAGGGGGAGACACAGGGGGTAAAGGGGGAGGACACAGTGGGGGTAAAGGGGGGAGACAGTGGGGTAATAGGGGGAGGAGACAGTGGGGTAAAGGGGGAGACAGGGGGGGGGTGGTAAAGGGGGAGAGATTGGGGGGGTAAGGGGGTTAAAGGGGGAGACAGGGGGGGGGTAAAGGGGGAGACAGTGGGGGTAAAGGGGGAGACAGTAATTTTTAAAGGGGGGAGACAGGGGGGTAAAGGGGGAGACAGAGGGGGGGTAAAGGGGGAGACAGGGGGGTAAAGGGGGAGACAGTGGGGTTAAAGGGGGAGACAGGGGGGTAAAGGGGGAGACAGGGGGGGTAAAAGGGGGAGAGGAGAGTGGGGGTAAAGGGGGAGACAGTGGGGTTAAAGGGGGAGACAGGGGGTAAAGGGGGAGACAGTGGGGTAAAGGGGGAGAGAGTGGGGTAAAGGGGGAGGAGAGTGGGGTAAAGGGGGAGAGACAGGGGGGTAAAGGGGGAGACAGGGGGGTAAAGGGGGGGAGACAGGGGGGTAAAGGGGGGAGGACAGTTAGTGGGGTAAAAGGGGGGAGACAGGGGGGTAAAGGGGGAGACAGGGGGGTTAAAGGGGGGAGGACAGTGTGGGGTTAAAGGGGGAGACAGGGGGGGGTAAAGGGGGGAGACAGAGGGGGGGTAAAGGGGGAGACAGGGGGGTTAAAAGGGGGGGTTTTGGTGGTAAAGGGGGAGACAGTGGGGTAAAGGGGGAGACAGTGGGGGTAAAGGGGGGAGAGGGGGGGTAAAGGGGGAGGAGGGGGGTAAAGGGGGGTACAGGGGGGTAAAGGGGGTGGACAGGGGGTTAAAGGGGAGACCAGGGGTAAAGGGGGAGACAGGTGGGGTAAAGGGGGAGACAGGGGGGGTAAAGGGGGAGACAGAGTGGGGTAAAGGGGGAGACAGTGGGGTAAAGGGGGGGAGACAGGTGGGGGTAAGGGGGGGGGAGACAGTGGGGTAAAGGGGGGGAGAGACAGGGGGGTAAAGGGGGGAGACAGGGGGGTAAAGGGGGAGACAGTGGGGTAAAAGGGGGGACAGTGGGGGTAAGGGGGGAGACAGGGGGGTAAAGGGGGAGACACTGGGGGTAAAGGGGGAGACAGGTGGGGTAAAGGGGGAGACAGGGGGGGTAAAGGGGGAGACAGAGGGGGGTAAAGGGGGGAGACAGTGGGGAAAGGGGGAGGACAGTGGGGTAAAGGGGGAGATAAGTGGGGGTAAAGGGGGAGACAGGGGGGGGGGGTAATAAAGGGGGAGGACAGTGGGGGGTAAAGGGGGAGACAGGGGGGGTAAAGGGGGGGACAGGGGGGTAAAAGGGGGAGACAGTGGGGTTAAAGGGGGAGACAGGGGGGGGGTAAAGGGGGGACAGTGGGGTAAAGGGGGGGAGACAGGGGGTAAAGGGGGAGACAGTGGGGGGGGAGTAAAGGGGGAGACAGAGTGGGGTAAAGGGGGAGACAGAGTGGGGTAAAGGGGGGGAGACAGTGGGGTAAAGGGGGAGACAGGGGGGTAAAGGGGGAGACAGAGGGGGTAAAGGGGGAGACAGAGTGGGGAAAGGGGGGGACAGGACAGGGGGGTAAAGGGGGAGACAGAGGGGGTAAAGGGGGAGACAGAGTGGGGGGTAAAGGGGGAGACAGTGGGGTTAAAGGGGGGGGAGACAGTGGGGTAAAGGGGGAGAGAGTGGGGTAAAGGGGGAGGACAGAGGGGGGGTAAAGGGGGAGAGAGTGGGGTAAAGGGGGGGGACAGTGGGGGTAAAGGGGGAGACAGAGTGGGGTAAAGGGGGAGACAGGAGGGGGTTTAAAGGGGGAGACAGAGGGGGTAAAAGGGGGAGACAGGTGGAGGGGGTAAAGGGGGAGACAGGAGAGTGGGGTAAAGGGGGAGGAGGAGAGAGGGGGTAAAGGGGGGGGGAGACAGTGGGGGTAAAGGGGGAGACAGTGGGGGGTAAAGGGGGAGACAGTGGGGTAAAGGGGGAGACAGTGGGGGTAAAGGGGGAGACAGGGGGGGTAAAGGGGGGGGAGACAGGGGGGTAAAGGGGGAGACAGGGGGGGTAAAGGGGGGAGAGAGGGGGGTTAAAGGGGGAGGGGAGACAGTGGGGTAAAAGGGGGAGACAGAGTGGGGGGTAAAGGGGGGGACAGTGGGGTAGGAAAGGGGGAGACAGTGGGGTAAAGGGGGAGACAGGGGGGTTAAAGGGGGAGACAGAGTGGGGTAAAGGGGGAGACAGTGGGGTTAAAGGGGGAGACAGTGGGGGTAAAGGGGGAGGGAGTGGGGGGGTAAAGGGGAGACAGAGTGGGGTAAAAAGGGGGAGACAGGGGGGTTAAAGGGGGAGACAGAGTGGGGTAAAGGGGGAGACAGGGGGGGGTTAAAGGGGGAGAGACAGTGGGGTAAAGGGGGGAGACACTGGGGGGTAAGGGGGGGAGACACAGGGGGTAAAGGGGGGGAGACAGGGGGGTAAGGGGGGGACAGAGGGGGGTAAAGGGGGAGACAGAGTGGGGGGTAAAGGGGGAGACAGGGGGGGTAAAGGGGGAGACAGGGGGGTAAAGGGGGGGAGACAGTGGGGGTAAAGGGGGAGACAGGGGGGTAAAGGGGGAGACAGGGTGGGGGTAAAGGGGGGAGACAGGGGGGGTAAAGGGGGAGACAGGTGTGGGGTAAAGGGGGGAGAGACAGGGGGGGTAAAGGGGGGGACAGGGGGGGGAGAAGAGTGGGGTTAAAGGGGGAGACAGGGGGTTTAAAGGGGGAGAGGGGGGGTAAAAGGGAGGGGGAGACAGAGGGGGGTAAAGGGGGGAGACAGAGGGGGGGTAAAGGGGGAGAGACAGGGGGTAAAGGGGGAGAGACAGTGGGGTAAAGGGGGGGGAGGACAGGGGGGTAAAAGGGGGAGGACAGGGGGGGTAAAGGGGGAGACAGTGGGGGTAAAGGGGGAGAGAGAGTGGGGTAAAGGGGGAGGACAGGTGGGGTTAAAGGGGGAGACAGTGGGGTAAAGGGGGGGAGACAGTGGGGTAAAGGGGGGGACACAGGGGTAAAGGGGGGGGACAGAGGGGGGGTAAAGGGGGAGACAGGGGGGGTTAAAGGGGGAGACAGAGGGGGGTAAAGGGGGGAGACAGTGGGGTAAAGGGGGAGACAGGAGGGGTAAAGGGGGGACACAGGGGGGTAAAGGGGGAGGAGAGTGGGGGTAAAGGGGGGGAGACAGTGGGGGTAAAGGGGGAGGGAGAGAGGTGGGGTAAAGGGGGGAGACAGGGGGGGTAAAGGGGGAGAGACAGGGGGGTAAAGGGGGGAGACAGTGGGGTAAAGGGGGAGACAGAGGGGGGTAAAGGGGGTAACAGAGGGGTAGAGGGGAGAGACAGGGGGGTAAAGGGGGAGACAGAGGGGGTAAAGGGGGAGACAGAGTGGGGGTAAAGGGGGAGACAGGGGGGTAAAGGGGGGGAGACAGGTGGGGTAAAGGGGGAGGGACAGGGGGTAAAGGGGGAGACAGAGGGGGGGTAAAGGGGGAGACAGTGGGGTAAAGGGGGGAGACAGGGGGTAAAGGGGGGGGGGACAGAGTGGGGTAAAGGGGGAGACACAGAGGGGGTAAAGGGGGAGAGACAGTGGGGTAAGGGGGGGGAGACAGGGGGGTTAAAGGGGAGAGAGAGGGGGGTAAAGGGGGAGACAGAGGGGGGTAAAGGGGGAGACAGAGTGGGGTAAAGGGGGAGACAGGAGGGGGGTAAAGGGGGAGACAGAGTGGGGTAAAGGGGGAGACAGGGGGGGGTAAAGGGGGAGACAGGGGGGTAAAGGGGGGGGAGACAGGGGTAAAGGGGGGGGGGGGAGAAGGGGGAGACAGAGGGGGGGAAAAGGGGGAGACAGGGGGTAAAGGGGGAGACAGAGTGGGGTAAAAGGGGGAGGAGACAGGGGGTAAAGGGGGGAGACAGTGGGGTAAAGGGGGGGAGACAGGGGGTAAAGGGGGAGACAGAGGGGGTAAAGGGGGAGACAGAGGGGGTAGAAGGGGGGGGGAGGGGTAAAGGGGGGGACAGGGGGGTAAAGGGGGAGAGAGGGGGGTAAAAGGGGGAGACACTGGGGTAAAGGGGGAGAGACAGTGGGGTAAAGGGGGAGACAGTGGGGTAAAGGGGGAGACAGTGGGGGTAAAGGGGGAGACAGAGGGGGGTAAAGGGGGAGACAGAGGGGGGTAAAGGGGGAGACAGTGGGGTAAAGGGGGGAGACACTGGGGTAAAGGGGGAGACAGAGTGGGGGTAAAGGGGGAGGACAGAGTGGGGTAAAGGGGGAGACAGAGTGGGGGGTAAAAGGGGGAGACAGTGGGGTAAAAGGGGGAGACAGACAGGGGGGTAAAGGGGGGGAGACAGTGGGGTAAAGGGGGAGACAGAGGGGGGGTGTAAAGGGGGAGACAGTGGGGGTAAAGGGGGAGACAGTGGGGTAAAGGGGGAGACAGTGGGGTAAAGGGGGAGACAGAGTGGGGGTAAAGGGGGAGACAGAGGGGGTAAAGGGGGAGACAGTGGGGGTAAAGGGGGAGACACTGGGGGTAAAGGGGGAGACACTGGGGTAAAGGGGGTAAAGGGGGGAAGGGGGGGACAGGGGGGTTAAAGGGGGAGACAGGGGGGGGTAAAGGGGGAGACACAGGGGGGTAAAGGGGGAGACAGAGGTGGGGGTAAAGGGGGAGACAGAGGGGGGTAAAGGGGGAGACAGGGGGGTAAAGGGGGGAGAGAGTGGGGTAAAGGGGGAGACAGGGGGGTAAAGGGGGAGACAGAGTGGGGGGGTAAAGGGGGGAGAGGGGGAGTGGGGGGTAAAGGGGGGAGACAGTGGGGGTAAAAGGGGGAGACAGTGGGGGTAAAGGGGGGAGACAGAGTGGGGTAAAGGGGGAGACAGTGGGGGTAAAGGGGGAGACAGTGGGGTAAAGGGGGGGGAGACAGGGGGTAAAGGGGGAGACAGAGGGGGGTAAAGGGGGAGACAGAGTGGGGTAAAGGGGGAGACAGGGGGGGTAAAGGGGGAGACAGAAGGGGGGTAAAGGGGGAGACACTGGGGGGTAAAGGGGGAGACAGTGGGGTAAAGGGGGAGACAGGGGGGTTAAAGGGGGAGACAGTGGGGTAAAGGGGGAGACAGGGGGGTAAAGGGGGAGACAGAGGGGGGTTAAAGGGGGAGACAGGGGGGGTAAAGGGGGAGACACTGGGGTAAAGGGGGGGACGAGTGGGGTAAAGGGGGAGACAGTGGGGGGTAAGGGGGGACAGAGTGGGGGGGGTAAAGGGGGGGAGACAGTGGGGGGTAAAGGGGGAGACAGTGGGGGGTAAAGGGGAGGAGACAGTGGGGTAAAGGGGGAGACAGAGGGGGTAAAGGGGGAGAGAGTGGGGGTAAAGGGGGAGACAGAGTGGGGTAAAGGGGGGAGACAGTGGGGGGGGGGGAGACAGAGTGGGGGTAAAGGGGGAGACAGGAGGGGGTAAGGGGGAGACAGTGGGGTAAAGGGGGAGACAGAGTGGGGTAAAGGGGGAGACAGTGGGGTAAAGGGGGAGACAGAGTGGGGGTAAAGGGGGGAGACAGTGGGGTAAAGGGGGAGAGACAGTGGGGGTAAAGGGGGAGACACTGGGGGTAAAGGGGGAGACAGAGTGGGGTTAAAGGGGGAGACAGGGGGGTAAAGGGGGAGACAGGGGGGGGGTAAAGGGGGAGGAGGAGGGACAGGGGTAAAGGGGGAGGACAGGGGGGTAAAGGGGGAGGGGGGGGGTAAAGGGGGGGTAAAGGGGGAGACAGAGGGGGGAAAGGGGGGGAGAGGGGGGGTAAAGGGGGAGACTGGGGTAAAAGGGGGGAGACAGGGGGGTAAAGGGGGAGACAGAGTGGGGGGTAAAGGGGGAGACAGGGTGGGGTAAAGGGAGGGGGAGAGAGTGGGGTAAAGGGGGGAGAGAGAGGGGGGGTAAAGGGGGAGACAGAGTGGGGTAAAGGGGGAGACAGAGTGGGGTAAAGGGGGAGACAGAGTGGGGTTAAAGGGGGAGACAGAGGGGGGTAAAGGGGGAGACA
>NC_073406.1:637500-640000 GCF_028641065.1 Leucoraja erinaceus | reverse complement strand
CCTGACCCGCTGAGTTACTCCAGCATTTTGTGTCTTCTCATTTTCCCCTTCCCAAACCAAACATGGACTACACACTAGTAAGATATGTCCCCGTCTGTAGAATGCACCTGCAGCTGGAGGAGATCCACGATATCTTAGCTCCACTGTATCCAAACATAACTAAGATGGCCAGAGTGAAGTGAGGAATGTTAATAACCCAATAAATTGATGTTTACGGCACAATCCTCAGGCACGAGACACAACGCAAACCTTATCTCCACATACTTTGGGCTTATGGCAGCCTATGTGCCGTGCCATTTAAATATACACAATTGTTTTAATACCGCAACTGAACATCAACAGCAGGCTTATGAGAATCAGAGAAGACAGGTTAACAATTTGGATGATAACTTTTTGTCAAAACTGCACGTTGAAAATGAACAAAGCTGTTGAGGGCTGTTTCAAGCTAGAAGTATTTTCAGTTTTACCTCCCTTAATGCTGTGTGATTTGTACAATACCGTGTCTCAACAAGTTACCTGGTTTTATGAAGAAAGAGTTTTAGATTCTTGTAGGTTTTTTTTTTAAACCAAATGGAAACTGGTTATATCTGCTTTTGATTCCACAGTGAATTTATTAGTTTTGTAAGTAGGATGAAATTGCACCACAAATGCCACAAGTTTCTACATTCACCACATGCTGTCCAAACATTGCAATGAAAATGCCAGTTTTGCATTAGTCTTAAAGATCCCCAATAGGTTCAATAAAGTAGAATTAAATCAAAGAACTCTCTCACAGTTTTTTATGACTATCAAAGCCCTTTAGTTTGATTCCTGGCCAATATCTTTTTGCCAACATTCACATTCTGTACCAAAATTATTCATTGTATTCCACAACCTAAACTTCCTGTTAATTCATTCACACCTTGTTTTTCAGCTTTTTTAGAATTTTGAAAACAAAATCATAACATTGACACAGTAATTCACAAGCATAATGAGTTAGAATTTGGTTCTGGTGGGATACTTGGTTATACTGGCTGTTGAAGTTTGGAAAATGTCCCAAACAAACATAGTTTCCCCAATGGTCCGGTGGGCGTATGTGCTGTGTGGTGCGCTACTAGGTTGTACCATAGATCAGGAATAGTTTATAGTTGGGACTGATGTATTTGCTGGGCTAAGCCAAGGAACTAAATTTGCCCTCCGGTCCTGTTGGCTGTGGAGCAGATATCTCAGGAATTATTCCGGCTTCTGATTGCAGAGCAATTGACAGAACCAAAAGGCAAACTGGAATGGGAGGGTCTTCTGCAGATCTTCTGGAATTGAACATTGGAATTAACATGCGTGAAGTACCAGAGGGCAGTGGTGGCAGAGTGTACAGCAGTAACAGCAACTTAAGGTTACAGCGCAATTCTTGATTATTATGGGTGTCAGGGGTTATGGGGAGAAGGCAGGAAAATGGGATTGAGAGGAAATGATAGATCAGCCATGATTGAACGGCAGGGTAGACTTGATGGGCTGATTGGCCTAATTCTGTTCCCATTACTTATTAACATTAACAAGAAATAATGCTTTGCATTAGTTCATAAGACATCTGTAAATCATGTCTTTGAGAGAGAACATTGATGAGAGAACCACTCTAATTTTTCACACAGAGAGTGGTGAATCTCTGGAATTCTCTGCCACGGAAGGTAGTTGAGGCTAGTTCATTGGCTATATTTAAGAGGGAGTTAGATGTGGCCCTTGTGGCTAAGGGGATCAGTGGGTATGGAGAGAAGGCAGGTACGGGATACTGAGTTGGATGATCAGCCATGATCATATTGAATGGCGGTACAGGCTCGAAGGACCGAATGGCCTACTCCTGTACCTAATTTCTATGTTTCTATGTAACATCTATGGGAATATTAAGATGGTATTTCAAGGAGACTGAGATTGCCATGTCTCTGTTATTGATGATAATATCCAGTATGCTGCCTACTTGTCCCATAAGCTACTGTTTCTGCATCAAAACAACAATAGTGAGCAGTGGTCATCCTCCTCATGCTGTATGAGCTAGGTGACCACTCCTCTGTTGACCACAGGGATGGCCAAAGGGATTGGAACTCTGGCTCTCTTCCTTGCAGACCTGGTGTGCTTATTCCAATGGATGGCTTCTATCCCGCCAGTGAAATCTGTGAAGCCAGGGCAACATCGTGAATAGTCTATGTTTCTGAATTCTATGACTGCATTAGACACTGCTTTAGCCATGAGGCCAGTAAGCTTGATTTACAGTTTGTTTATGAGACACTATTCAATTCTGAATCACCTTGTCAGTTTTGTGTCTCGCTGAGTGGAGACTGTAGTAGAATGCCTAACCCCCATGCAAATCCTGACATGCTGATTTACCCATGAGTATCACTTGTCAACAAGTACTTGTAGTAAATAGCTGCTGAAAGCTGTTAATTCTACAAATTGTAAAATTGTTGAAATTCTTTCACCCACCTGGAAACCCAGAGTGTGCAGTACACACTGTCACAACAGTGTCAAA